>NW_026942746.1:0-28873 GCF_024139115.2 Armigeres subalbatus | reverse complement strand
CAATACCCGGAACATAGACAAAATAACTTTGAATGTACTGAACTCGAGTGGCGATCTCTCTTCGCTTAGGGGTGGTCGGGTTGGGATCTGACGACCGTTAACTGGTACAATCTCACACATCCTACTTCATCGAAGCGCCGTTGGTGATGAAGCAAATGTGTAGGAGCCAGATAATTCACGTTAAATACTCATCCTACTTAGTTGGCATTGTACAAAACCACATATGAGAGAATTAGTTTCTGAGAATGTATTGCGAGAGTTCGGCTACATGTGCCAGGTGCTGTGAATTTGGTTTCATCAGTATTCGCCAAGCTGCGGAGGACGACGAAGGTCCTTCGTAGCTTAGTAGGAAAGCTTACCTTGTCTAGCGTACTGGTTTAGTGGGATCAAACCCCACCGAAGGTCTGTAGATCAATCTCCGTAATGGAGGCAGTTATCGAAGAATCAACAAATTTTTGTGACCCCATCTTGGTATATGTTTGTATTCCAAGTAGTTCTTGTTGTTGTCTTGAGATCCAGGTAGTCTATGAAATAGAGTCAACCGCCTTAATGGAGGCAGTTTTTTGAAAATAAACAAGTTGTAAGACCCCTTCTTGCTATATGTTTGTATTTTAGTAGTTATTTTCGTTGTCGGAATGGAATCCGTAATGTCGAAGAGAAATACAAACTTCTTAACAGGTACTCATAAATGATTCATAATAAGCTATACGCAGTGAAAGTTATTTCATGAAAATCATTGTTGTTTGCGGCAAATTGGGTTGAAAACCCAATAAAATAGAGTTAGGTAAAATCAAGGGTAGACAAAATCGGGGAGTGACAAAATCGGGTCAACCTCATCTGAGTGAATGTATGCATTCCTAGTAGTTTTGGTTTTTGCCATGGTACTAGGTAGTCTATGAACTTCATACAGGAATGATCTGCAGATCAACCCACGAACGGAAGGCTATTGGTACATGTTTGCATTTCAAGTAGTTCAAGTTGTTGTCATTAGCTCTAGGCAGTTATTGAAGAATAAACAAGATGTGAAACCTCATCTCAAAATTTTTGCATTCCAAAAAGTTATTTTTGTCTTGTTGTTGTTGGTTCCAGGTAGTATACAAACTTCATTCATATCACTAATATGAAGTTGTCTATTCTTTGAAAATGCAAAGTGTGAATAAATTGGAACGATACAACTTCACGCCGAGAACGTGAGGGAAAAAACGGGCTAATATCGCAAAGATCATGTACCATATTAAAATTAGATTAAAGACCCACTACATATATATATATATAAGTTAAACGCGAACTCGACTCATCACCCAATTCAATCAACGTAGCAACACCACGCTCACAATCAACGACACATGCGAACATCGAACATCGGAACTGCTAAATCAGCAGTTATCAAAACCACCAGTTCAGTAACATCGATCGTGGCGGACCACGCGATATCCGGACCATTGCTGCTAGGCGCTAGGTCAGCACATTTAGGGACCAAGTCAGGGCTCTTTGTATCTAGCAAGTAAGAGACTGAATCAATATAGTTTTTATTCTCGATACGAACAGTCGAGTGGCGCAGTCGGAAGCAATCTTTTTAAAACCCGAATTCCCGTCAAAATGTTTTAACTGGCGCAGTGCGGTAGGATACCGTAAAAAGTGTTAAGTGAGTTTTTCCGGGTTGAAACCCTTCCGCGAGTGTACATCGTTGAATTGTGTTAAAACTTCGAAACACGACGGGAGCCATCGTTACCCCAGGAAGCAGAAAGCATCCACCACGATCGGCAACGAGCGAACATCGTAGCAGATTTCCACCCACCAACGGTTAGCGAAGAGCGCATATCGGAGCGAGCCAATAAATCGTAAGTAATAGCGTTTAAGTTCATTCAAAGTTTAAAATTGATAATTCATAGTGTTAACAAATAATAATCGAAATCTAACAGTGTTAAAAGTGTTATCGAAGTGAATAGTGATTAGTTAGGATGGCACATTTTGGATAACAGGCGTGATTTAATTGCAGCGGAGAATGAAGCTCTGCAAAGAGCGGTTGGCTAACGCCGCCGCTCAAATTGAAAGAGCAGGGAAGACAGTTGCTTATTATGCAAGATCAAATCGCTGATGAGCAAAGACAAATTAATGAAAGGGATCGAGAAATCGCCCAACTGCAACAACAGCCGATTCCTGTTGTACCGAATAACGATATTGATTCAATTCTTGAAACAGATGCAGAGTCCACAGATTATTAGGGACATGCCATGTTTTACGGGAGATCCAGTGAAACAGAACACTTTTATTAAGGCCGTTGATAGGTTGATGCCAACCTTAGAAAGGGCTAGAGGCACTGAAGTTTTCGATGTATGGATGCAATCCATCCCGTGCAAAGATAACACAAAGAGGCTGATGCAGTGTTGGGTTAGTATGGGACTGATACCGAATGGGACGATATCAAAAACACTCTGACGACGCATTTTGGCGATAAGCGAGATGAAATTTCGCTTACGCGATTTGTTTAAATTAACTCAAACTAATTGCGTACAAGAATTTTATGGAAATGTTTCACATGCAGTTTCTTTACTAGTGAACTTATTAAATCTAAATGAACCCAATCCAGTAGTAGTGTCAGCAAAGAAAATTTTCTATCAAGAACTAGGTTTAAAGGTTTTCCTCTCCGGGCTTAAAGAACCGCTAGGACCTATCATTCGTGCTCAATCCCCAAAAACATTGAAAGAAGCTCTGAGGCTTTGCCTAGAAGAAGGAAACTACAACTATGTGAAAAATCATCTTAGGGCACCTCCACCACCTCCAGTTCCTGCCAAACCATCCTACAATATTCCTAAACCATTACAGTTTCCTACGTCGAATCAACTACGACTACTTCAATATCCAAAACCATTCCAATTTCCGTATCTTCAAAATCAAAGACCACCTCTATCTAACCACCAAATAAAACCATTCACATATCCACAGCAACAAAAACCATTCAATTTTTCCCCGCAAATAAGACCAATGCAGTTTCCACAACAGCAAAGGCCATTCCAATTTCATCCACCCCAACGTTCATTCCAGTTTGGTCAACAACCACCCAGACAATTCCCCTCAAATCCTAACTTTCCAAAGCAACCGAAACCCACACCAATGGAAATTGATCACTCAATTAGATCCAATCAAGTGAATTACTTAAACCGCCCAAATTATCATCTTGAAGAATATCTAGAACCAAATGCCATTTATGATGAATATTATCCTTACCAAATGTATGACGTATCTGAATATCCTGAATATGTTGAGATGAATAATTACACAGATAATAACAATGAAACTCCTGAAGCTGATAACCTTGATAGTGACAAATCTGTTTCAGTAGATGATCCTAAATTTTCGGGAGCGAGTGGAAGGCGACTTAACGACTTAAATAACTTTATTCCTTATGTCGAAATGGATACTACTAAAGGTTTGTTGAAATTTCTCATAGACACAGGCGCTAATAAAAACTATGTTAGCCCTAAACACGTAAATCTTGAAAAATGTAGATTCACTGATCCAGCAAAAGTTCATAACATAAACGGTACCCATAATATTAATCAAATCGTCGAATTTAATCCTTTCTTTAAAATTCCCAACACTGAGAAATTGAAGTTTTATGTCTTCGATTTCCATCCCTTTTTTGACGGATTAATTGGGTATGAATCCTTACAACTTCTAAAGGCAGACATTCTTACTTCAACTAATGAAATAAGATTGCCTCACGGAATAATAAAAATGAAGCGCAGATACCCAGATGTAAAATCAGTTTATCTGAACGCGCACGAATCCAAACCAGTCAATCTCCCTACGCGAGTTAACGGAGACTTTTTTCTAGAAAACGATTTGGTAGTTGCACCAAATGTGATTATTCACTCTGGACTTTATTCAACTAAAAACGAAAACGTTCAGGTATTAATCACGAATTACTCGAACGAAAGCAAAAGAATTGATTTAGATGAGAATATTATTCGTCCTCAAATCAATAATTTTGAAACAAGAACACCATTTGAAGAAGCATCGAAACCTAGTATCAGTGAAAAATTACTAAAGCAGTTAAGAATCGACCATCTCAATCCAGATGAACGTGAGAAACTTCTGCAGGTGATTACAAAACATGAAAATGTATTTTTCATGAAAGGCACACATCTGTCGTTTACCAGTGCTATTAAACATTCCATTAAAACAAAAGATGATTTGCCGGTACATGCCAAATCATATCGCTATCCTTTTTGCCATAAAGAGGAAATCCAGCGACAAATTTCTGAACTTCTCGATCAAAGGATAATTCAACATTCGATAAGCCCTTGGACGTCTCCTGTATGGATCGTCCCAAAAAATTGGACGCATCAGGTGAAAAGAAGTGGCGGCTAGTCATAGACTACCGCCAAATTAAACGAAAAAACCATTGACGATCGGTACCCTATACCGAATATAACAGACGTCCTCGATAAATTAGGACGCTGCATGTGATTTTACCACATTAGACTTGGCATCTGGTTTTCACCAGGTCGAAGTGGAAGAGAAAGACATTCCAAAAAACAGCCTTTAGTGTCGAAAATGGGCACTATGAATTTTGAGAATGCCTTTTCGGTTTAAAGAACGCCCATCAACTTTTCAACGGGTGATGGATAATGTTCTTCGAGAGCACATTGGTGCTCACATGCCTCGTTTACATGGATGACATAATTGTTTTTTCAACTAGTCTAACTCAACATATTGACAATTTATCAAAAATCTTCGCCACTTTAGAAAAGCACAATCTGAAAATCCAACTGGACAAGAGCGAGTTCCTACAACGGGAAGTTGCATTCTTGGGTCATGTTGTAACTTCAGAAGGTGTAAAGCCTAATCCGGACAAAATTGCAACTATTCGAAATTGGCCAATACCGCAAAATGAGAAAGAACTCCGAGGTTTTCTAGGCATCCTAGGATATTACCGGAAATTCATTCGAGATTTTGCCAAAATAGCAAAGCCATTAACAAATTGTCTAAGAAAGGAGAAACAATTACTCATTCAAAAGAATTTGTAGCAGCCTTTGAACGATGTAAACAGATTCTATCGGAAGTGATATTCTCCAATATCCCGACCTATCTAAACCCTTTCTTTTGACGACGGACGCTTCAAACTTCGCCATTGGAGCAGTCCTTTCGCAAGGTCCTGTAGGAAGCGATAAACCAATAGCGTTTGCTTCTAGAACATTGAATAAGTCGGAGGAAAAATACTCCGCAATTGAAAAGAATTGTTAGCAGTAGTGTGGGCATGTAAATATTTTCGGCCATACCTTTATGGACGTAAATTTGTTTATACACTGACCACAAGCCCCTAACTTATGGTTTGAATTTGAAGGACACCAATAATAGATTAGTTCATTGGCGTCTTTCACTTAGCGAGTTCGAATGAGATAAAATACCGACCTGGAAACAAAACACCGTAGCCGATAGTTTATCACGTATTCGCAACGAACTAAATATTAATGAAGAAGTCTCATCTGACGACATGAGCGCACACTCAGCAGACACAGATGACTCTGAGTTCATTAAATGCACAGAGCTACCCCTAAATTATTTCCATAACCAAATAATCCTTAAAGTAGGTCCTGATGAACCTGATACATACGAGCAGATATTTCCCAGAGTTTTTCGCCGAACAATAACTAAGTTGGTATTTGGCGTCCCCACTATCATACGAATATTCAAAGATCATATGGATTTGAGAAGGACAAACTGTATCCTTTGTCCTGAAAATTTAATGAATACAATACAAATAGTATATAAAAATTATTTCAGTAGATGCAAATCATTTAAAATCTTATTAACACAGAAAATACTAATTGATCTTAAAACACCTGAAGAACAAGGCCACATCATATCCAATACACACAAAACAGCTCACCGAGGTATTGGGGAAAATAAGCAGCAGATTTCGAAACGTTTCTATTTTCCTAAAATGAAGTATAAAATTCAGCAATTTATTAAAATATGTGAAGTATGTAATGTCAACAAGTATGACAGACATCCATATAAAATTCGTCTAGGATGTACGCCTAATTCTAAAAAAACATTCGAAATCATACATATTGACGTGTTCATTTCCGAATCCCTTAGATTTTTATCAGTAATAGACAAGTTCTCAAGATTTGGAATATTGATCCCAATTAAATCAAGAACCATAACCGATATGAGAAAAGACATACTTAAACTATTTTCTATCTACGGAACACCAGGCCTTATTGTATGCGATAACGAACCCGCTTTAAAATCCGCTGAAATTAGAGGACTAACGAATAACCTAAATGTTCAGATGCATTTCGTACCCGCAAACCATAGTGAGAGCAATGGATTAGTCGGAAGATTTCACCCCCCCTTGGCTGAAATCTTCCGATGTATTTAATCTCAATACGCCGATCTTTCTCACAAAGAAATCTTCCTTTTTTCTTGTACTTTTTACAACAATAACATTCCCACAGCCCCACGTTTTTAAACCGCGAGAGATATTTTTTGGGTTAAAAGACGGACACGAAAGGCCTCTTAACATTGACTTGATGCTAGAAGAGAAAAACAAATTCTACGACGAAGTAATTTTGGCAAATGAAAAAACACAGAACAAAAATTTAGATTACCATAATAAACATCGAGAAGAACATCCTCATATCGAAGAAAATAAAACCATATTTAAAAGAATACAAGGTATCAAACGTAAAACAAAGCGTAAATATCTACCGATCAGAGCATCAGAAGATAAAGGAAGAGTAATTATTGATGCCTCTGGACGGGAGATACATAAAGAAAACGTGAAACAGAAACTAATGCTATTTTTTATTTTAGGAGGACACAATGGACAATACACGGCATATTTCATCTACATTTCTAAAATCCACACTCATCATCCTTTCATTACCACTCCTTCTTCATGCGCAAATAATCCAAATCCACGATATCACCAACAACGCAGGAGCGTTGATTCTTCAAAGGGGAGGGAAGAGTTATTACTGGATATAAAAGATTACTACATACTTTCGATTTCACACAGTTTGAAATATCTTTGTCATTCATTGAAAATGTTATAAGCCAATTCCAAAACAGTACAAGTGACTTTTCAGAAATATTCAAAATCAAGAAATAAATAAAATTTCTTCTGAATACACTTCATATGAAACCTAATAGAAACAAACGTTCCATTAATATGTTAGGAAGCGCGATTAAATTTGTTACCGGAAATTTAGATTCCGAAGATTTGCATATAATTAACTCAAAACTTGACGATTTAAGGAAAACAGGAAATAGCCTAATCAAGCAAAATAACAGACAAATTAGTATAAATTCCATGTTCGAAAACAGAATCAATTTGATGCACCCTGAAATTAAAATCAACAAAATGTACTTCGTAAAATTCTAGGTCGAGACGATTACATTGTAACAGAAAATCAGAAAATTTTAACTATTTTCCAGTTAGATACTTTCTCTGAAACATTAAAATCAATTGAATATTCATTGATGCTTGCTAAAACAAATATTGTGAGTAATTTAATTCTTTCACCTAATGAAATGGAAACTATAGCACAGGAGATCAGAAAACAAGGATTAAAAAGTGCATGACCTAGACGAGACCAGCAATTACCTGACGACAACTGTACTTTACAAAGGTTCTACCCTCATCATCAGTGTCAACATTCCGCAGCTACTACAAACGAAATTCAACAGAGTTATTATCGAACCATTACCTCTTGGCAACCGAACAATCAAACTAAAGTATAAAACAGCTTTTGTCAACCGAGACGAAATCATGGCCATCACATCGCAATGCAGGGAAAGCACCACAATGACGATATGCGAAAGGAGACAACTGGTAAACATCAGCGATGATCCTTGTGAAGCTCCACTCATCCGAGAGACACACGGTAAATGCAATTTCATGGAAAGATCCCCATCAACAGAAATCAGGACTGTATCCTCAGGCATGCTGCTGTTAACAACCGTTCACCAAGACGTACCTTTCAACAGCACCTGTGGAATAAGTTCCAGAAATTTAACCGGGATACATCTGATAACATTTCAAAATTGTTCATTATACATTAATAACGAACTCTATGAAAACTACGAGTTTAGTTTTCACCAACCCATAGTTTTACCTTTACAATTGCTGAAAATCAAACCACAGCACATCGAAAGACACGTAAACATTTCTGAGCTACAAGAGCTCCATATTCAGAACAAACAGCACATGGAAACAGTGGAATGGAAACACAATCTAGGACTTGCATCGCTCAGCATAGCAGTTACATTCATAGTCGCATTTCTGGTCATTGGCACAATCAAAATTCAACAGTTCATCAAAACAATACATTGCTCGGGACGAGCAATACTTAAGGGGGAAGCAGTTAAACGCGAACTCGACTCATCACCCAATTCAATCAACGTAGCAACACCACGCTCACAATCAACGACGCATGCGAACATCGGAACTGCTAAATCAGCAGTTATCAAAACCACCCATTCAGCAACATCGATCGCGGCGGACCACGCGATATCCGGACCATTGCTGCTAGGCGCTAGGTCAGCACATTTAGGGACCAAGTCAGGGCTCTTTGTATCTAGCAAGTAAGAGACTGAATCAATATAGTTTTTATTCTCGATACGAACAGTCGAGTGGCGCAGTCGGAAGCAATCTTTTTTAAAAACCCGAATTCCCGTCAAAATGTTTTAACTTATATATATATATATATATATATATATATATATATATAAGATATAAATTTTTTTTTTTTTTTAGCAACTTTATTCTATGCCATTTATGAAACTTAATCCCTATTAGGGTAAGACACCCAGAAATCGCCCTCCCCCCAGTTTTCGCCCACCTATTTTAAAATCTTCATTTCTCGTAAACTAGTTGTTGAAAACAGTTACAGTTGAAGTTTTTCCATACAAGCATCAATCAACTACGAAAGAACTTGAACTTTGACTGTTTCCAACAACTAGTTTTCGAGAAATGAAGGTTTTAAAATAGGTGGGCGAAAACTGGGGGGAGGGCGATTTCTGGGTGTCTTACCCTATCAGTTGTTTCCTTTTTTTGTGCAAACCGATGTTTTCTCTGTGACATTTGAGATAGTGCTACCCAGAAGTGACACGGTGCGATGTTCACGGTGCCAATTTCAAAGTGAAATCAAGCGTATAAATACGATTTGCATTTGAATTCCTATTACGAAAAATTGTTATTTGGATATTTTCCGTTTTCTTCTGTGGATCAGAACTGTCCGGATTGTAGGGTCATCTGGTAAGGTAATAATTATGGTATCATAGTGTTTGGTTTTCACGTAAACATACAATGTTTAGTTTTATAAGCTATCAATAGATAATGAACATTTGTTCTTTTGTTTCAGCATGTTTTTTTTTTTTCAAGGAATTCAGCTGAGCGAATTAATGCCCCCTGCTGGAGGCCTTGTTATGATATTATCTGCCAGTTACGATGTGATTAGAAGACCTGGCAGCATAATGGCCCTAGGTAGGAATCTGTTGGATCGAACTCCCGTTCATGAAAGGACAGTCGGAAACCGCTGGTGGACTACCCATCGCGGCCTTGTTGCACTTTTACCATGAGTGAGTCATATTTATATTTTTATAATAACGATTTTTTTCCATATCCGATCAGGAGAAATGTGCAGAATACTAGCTGTGGTTTATGAGTTTCTCAATATTTACAATTAGCGTAGCTTATATCAATCGCATCAGCTACTATGTAACTTTATGCTCAAACATACACCCAGTTGTTGTGGTAATTCAATATGTATTAAACTATTCTACAATGTTCATGGTAGTATAAGCAAATTATTTCTATTGAAAAATTCTATAAACAAAATCGTCATTGAACCTTGTTGGCTTTTAGTTTCTTTTCTACGAATACCTGATCTGGTTGGCATGTAGTTCTCTGCATTATCCTTTCCACCTCTCAGGTGGCCGATTCTGATTCCCACTCTTCATCCGAATGTGAAGTAATTGTCATCCCAGATGCTGGTAAACTCGAGCCTTTCTCAGGTCGTTAATGCTCCTTGCATACTGAACGCCGTTTGCACTTATAATTACCATTTTGATCCCTCCTGAGCTACTACAGTGTAGCGTTCGGACGAAAGGTGGGATCCGTCTTCGACTTTGGCCTGTTTCACTAATACAATATCACCAATCTTTATATCAGAGGGTTTGGCATGTCGAACATTGTCCGCATACTTTGAACTGACTAGCTTTTTGTTCTGCGTATTTCTCTCGAACATTTACTCGATATAGTTATTGGAATGATGCACCGCTCCCAAGAATTGGAAATGTTCCACGAAACTTACAACCCACGAGAAGTTCGAGGGAAGTTACGTTAAACCTAGAATGTGGTATCAGCGTGATATGGTTGTGTACGAACACGTTTAAGCTCCTTTCTCAATTTTTCCTTCGATTTTTTGCTGCTGATAGAGTTTTGATTACAGCTTGATTTTGTCGCTCCACTAGACCGTTCGACTGCGGGCTTAGTGGGATAGATTTTCTCACCTTTACCCCTTTATCTTCCCAGAAGTTGCAGAAGGTTGAGCTTTGAAACGGGGGCCCATTATCGCTCTGCATGATAAGTGGGAGGCCCCACCATTTGAATATTTCTTGCAATGCTCTGTTCGTTGCCTCGGCGTTCGTACTATGCATTTCGATCACAAATAAAAATCTTGAATACGTGTCGACTAGCATAAGAAATTCACCGGATCCGAAACCCGGTACTTTTAGAAAATCTATTTGAATGATCTCCCAGGGTCCTTCCGGAAGATCACGCGATGCAAGCGGAATGGGAGGGTTTTTTCTTGCTAGTAGTACACATGTTTCACAGTCGTTCAGAAATTTTTCAGTTTCTGAACTCATCTTAGGCCACCAAAAGAAATCGCGCATGATTCGCTTCATGGCCACCTGTCCAATGTGACCACTGTGCGCTGATTTCATTGCTCTCGCTCTCAGCTCCTTCGGTAGGATAATCCTGTCTCCTTTGCAAAGTAATGCTCCGATGTTATGGATGTTTTTCTTATGAGCCTCAAAGCTACGTAGTTCTTCTGGCCAGATATTATGCTTCAATGCGGATCGTAGTTTCTCCAATTCTTCATCCTTTTCTGATTTAGATTCGATTTCGCTTAACGTGATATCCATACAACCTGCGTCCAGTGTGTATAAAAACGTGGTTGCCATCGCCGTCATCAAAATGCTCTGATGTTTGAGATTCACGGACCAATCGTGATAACGCATCGGCTACGTTATCTTCTCCTTTGACTCTCTTGATCGTGAAGTCATAAGGCTGAAGTCTCAACGCATAACCTTCTGCCCTTGAAATTGCACGCTTTCCAATGCGGTGATTTGAATGGAAAATAAATTCATTTGCTGCCGCATCTGTTCGCACAATAAAGGGGCGGCCAGTAAGGTAAAATGCAAAGCGCTCTATACCCCACACTACCGCCAGTGCTTCTCGGTGGGATTGGGGATAGTTCTTCTCTGAAGCCGAGAGTGCTTTAGACGCGCAAGCGATGATTCTAGGGCTGCCGTCTAAACTGTATTGTACCAATACAGCTCCTAGCCCCACAGCAGGAAGCATCTACGAAAATTTCTGTCTTATCGGTACTGCTGTAGTATCCTGGCGTCCTGATCCTTTAACAGCGTCGTTCTGAAGAGAAGTGAATTCGTTTTCTTCGAAGTCTGTCAGTAGAATCTGGTAGCATTGGCTAAAGCCCTCAGATGTTCGGTCTTTGTCGCACGATCGATAAGGAATTTATCGACAAAGTTATCAGACCAAGGAAACTTTTTCACTTCTGCGCAAGATTTGGGACGTCTAAAGTTCTTAATCGCGTTAATTTTGTCCTGATCGATTCGCCAACCATCAGACGTTAGTTCGAAACCTATGAACGTTACTTCTTGGCTGCCGAAAATGCATTTCGTATGGTTAACTTCCACGTTATGGTCCCTCAATCTTTCCTGCACTTTGGACAAGTTTCTGTCATGTTCCTCTTTCGTTCCACCGAAGACAAGCACATCGTCCAGATAGTTACATACGCCTTCGCAGCCGTCCAGAATTGTGCGTTCCATTACCTCCTGGAAAATGTCCGGAGAATTGCACAGCCCAAAGGGTAGTCGTTTATAGCGGTACACACCAAATTCCGTCATGAAATTCGTTAAGTGTCGCGAACGTTCATCAAGTTCAATATGGAAAAATGCGCTTGATAGGTCTATTCTAGAGAACCATTTTGCATCTTTCAGTCGCGCAAGAATTTTCTCTAGACTTGGCATGGCGTATGGGCTGCGGACAATGTATCGATTAGGGCCTCTTAGATCTACAACCAGGCGGAAATCGTGTGGGCCTTTAGGGACGACCAACATTGAGGAACAAAACTTCGTGTCCATATTATCAGTAACACGTTCGATAATGTCTGCTGCGGTTAATTCTTTAAGCCTTTGGTCTACAGCCTCCTTCATAGCGGCAGGGACATTCATATAAATATTCCGGCAAGGCGGAATTGTTGTATCATAATTTATTCTCACTGCCGGTATGTTGAACTTAGGAAACGGTCCGCCGTTATTCACGAACGCGACACGATTCCAATTGTTGTAGTTATCCTTTTCAAAAGTTGGAATGCTCAATGGGACTTTCAATACTAGGAGTAGGACACTGTACCTGGTAGCAGTAGACCTACCCAGAAGAGAACGCATTTCTCGAACCACATAAAACTTTTCGAGAAATACCGGTCGATTATCAGAAATGTGTAGGAAAGCTTCGAATGTGCATAATACTTGTATCCCTTCCGTTGTCGCATACGCTTTCAGTGGGCGATCGGTACCTTGTTGTATGTTATGTAGCCCATTGCTGTACTCAACGTTGCCAACCAGCCGTTGAAACGTCGATTCCGTCATTGTGTTAACCTGTGCGCCTGAGTCGATCAAGAAGTCGCAGGGCATTCCGGCTACAGTTGCCTGGATAACTCCATTGTCTAGCGATTCGTGCTCCGTTCCCAACGCAGTGACCATACGTGAATTGATCGATGATTCTGGTATCTATCCGGACAAAATGTATTAGATCAATTTGCTATAATATTTATCATCACAACGGATAAAGTAAGAATCTGCATGATTTGTATAATTTGTCAATAAAATATCTAATATCAGTAAATTTGTGTTTAGAAGTCAAGATTTTTTTTTTTTATTGAATGTATTTCAGAATTCAAGTTAATACAGTTCTTCTCACGTGTCTCAAGGTGGTGTTATTTAATAATTATTTAAACATCACTTACTGATTCTTTCACATTTTCATCCTCTTTTTTGTCTTCCAGTTTAGCCACCGCGTCCACTTCCAGGGTATCTTCATTCTGATTTCGATCATCGTGTAGTCGTCCATTCCGAGCAGCCACTGGCAAATTACAGGCTCTTAGCAAGTGGCCTACACCTCCGCAATTATGACATGTCATCTTGATTGCGAAACATTGCTCCGCTGCATGGTAGAAATGCTATTGCAGCGTGTACAACGTTCGGAGTTTGTGAGTTCGAACCTCGCCATGTCATACCTCCTCTGACAGGCCTTTGTCCTCGTCTTCCACGAAGATTTGTTCGTTGGTATGGGGTTCTACCATATGCTGGGGTTGCGTAGCTAGGAACGTAACGTACTGGCCCTCTGCAGTAGCACGCACAGCGTTCACTGAAGCCGTCAGTGGTTCGGTGACAACCTGCTTCTTGGCGACATATTCCTCATTGAGACGTATAGTCTCGATTTCTCTGACCTTATCAATGAGCTCCGAAAGTGATGCTTTGCGGCTCATCATTTTGAGCGCCGCAATCCTGATTTCTTTGTGTTTAGCTTGTTCTGCTACTGTGCTTAGAACTTCTTCAAACTGTTTTTCCTCCGGATAATCGCATTGTCTAGCTACTAGCATAATTCGTCTGATAAATGCTAGGTCTGACTCACTGGGCTGTTGTGCCATCAAGGCAAGTTTTCTGCGTTGCAGCATTATATCCGACGTTGACGCAAAGAAGTACGATTTAAGGCGGTGCATGGCGTTCGAAAAAGGCTGAATCGCTTCATTTTGGAGCCGCACTTGAAGATTCTGTCGCACGGAAAACATCAAGGAGCTTTTGTCCTGCCTTAACTTTGAAGACCACGAATTTGGTCATCTCGTCAGTAACCCCAGCCAACGCTAAGGAGTTAACTAGCAAATCTTGCCATGCGTCGTAATCAAGCCTGGAAATGTCTTCACCTTCAGCACTTGGCTTGCATTCTGGCACATTGATCGATGATATAGTCATCTGATTCATTGTAGACATAAACTGCGTCATTTCGACAGCCGGTTCATTTCGATGATTCTTAGTACTGGATGGCCCCAAATTGTTCTCAAACTCAACGCTGTTCACCTCTTCGAATTCACTTCTCGCCGACGATAAGCTGAATTGTAATGAGCGGATGGTCTCATGGGCTTTCTCCAGTTCTTCCGTTAGAAGAACATTGCTGGAGTTTGCTTCCGACAGATCTCTCATAGCAGCATCCAACTTGGAAATCTTTTTTTTTCTGTAAATTTAGTGTTAGTTTATAAATGTTCGTGCTTCTAGTTTTGGTTGGTCTGGTTGCACGTGCTTGTGAAACTGATGACGACGATAGTGAGCCAGATTATATTGGTTTTTACATATCGGCTTACCTTTTTTTTTTGCCATTTTCTCTTGTCTTTTTTTTCTTTGGCTCATCTTTTCTTTTGCCGTTTATTCAAAGGCTTTACTACATTTTTTGCCTGTTCTCATACTTTGATCGCGGCTTATCTTCATATTTTTTGCCTTATTTCCCAGTTATATTCATGCCTTGCTTATCTCGTTTTTTTTTTGCTAGGTGTCGCTTCTGAAAATGGCTTACCTTCAATTTTTTTTGCCATTTTTTTCTGGGCTCACTATTGCCGTAATCATTGACTTCTAATATTTGCCTCTACTTTCTTTTTTTTTGTCATACTTACTTGTTGGGAGCGATAGCCACGCCATTGTCGTATCGCTTTGATGCCATTACTTTGCAATTAATGAATTTGAATTACAATTTGAGCTGTTCTTTCAAATTTAGATAGCAAAAGTGTAAACTGAACTGTTCGGTTTGAACATAGAACACTGAATGACTCGGTTTTTCTCACGTGGCATTTTATACTATTTTCCTGCCTACTACGATAGGAATTTAAAATTAAATTCAAATTTGCTATATTTGCTAAATTAGCTATAAACTTAAATTCACCTTTGCTATAATTTGGTGGGCAGGTTTGTGCCATGGGTCAATATTATTGAATGCTATCACCTCTTCAATTGCACTAGATAAGCTTATAGAAACTTGGATAGATAAATAACATCGCTGTTTCTCTTACACTATTAATAATTACATGCAGAATGAGTTTATATTCCTAAAATTTCAATTTCATTTATTTAAATCTTCCATTATTTTGTCTTTATTGTACGTGATCATATACGAATCCTTCATATATCCCATAACGGTGTAAGCCACAATAATAAATGTTATGTACTAATTCACACATTAATAATAGGTCATATATCCCACACCCGGGAAGTTATTCTTTTAATTCCCGATTCCCGGGAAAAATGGAACCCCTATACTATTCCATTTGACCAAGCACGAGATACCAAGGACGACCATTCTGTTGAGGTCGAAATAGGTATCTGTAAAGAGAAACCTACGAAGTGGTGGAATTGGATGGAATAACGTTCGCTTGACAACATATGGTGGGAAATTTGGAAAAATTACGCTGCTTTGGTTTATCAAAATCGATATGCAGAAATTGAACCAAATCCAGAAATTGAACCAAAACACTACCAGAAGATTTCCTTCTCTCCAACCTGAAAAGCCTGTTTTTTTTAAAAGCTATTTATTTTTTGCTCTATTTGTCCCGTTGGGCACTACGCGAGCGAATTTATTTTTATTATCATTATTATTAATTCGACTGCAACGCTAACATTTGGTTAGTGCATAGTCTGATGTCTTTGTACATATTAGATCTTTGATACCTATTCAATTCTGAGTAATTCTCGCTGGAACCAGGCCGCCATTGGCACATATCTTTTGATTTCAAAATTTCCATCGCTATCAGTTATATATATATAGTTATATATATTAGTTATATATATTGAAACTAGATGAAAAACGCCAAATTTATGGACCCCTCGTGTCCTAAGGGGGTAAACATGTTGTAAAAAAGTCGATTTTTCGATAATTTCAAGGTAAGTAATCAAGTTATACCACAAAATTTTACATTGAAACATCTTCAAAACTCGTTGCTGTTGTATAGAGGATGAATAAAGCTTTCAATTGATGTAAAAAAAATGTGGCGGCCATCTTGGATTTGGCCGCCATCTTGAATTTTATAAAAAATATCGATTTTTCACTATAAGCGCACCGCTCAATCTAAATTCTGAGTAGACCATCTGAAAGCTGAGAAAAAAATTCATAAGATACAGTCGAGAAACTAGGTGTGCATTGACATTTACTCGATAAAAAAAATTCTAAAAAGAGTTTTACGTATTTTAACGTGTATTGCGCAATATCAATATGTATCATATTTTTGTACGCAACAAAGCATAATTTTGTAATCGCTGATTTTTCTTGAGTTTAGTAAAATAAAGAACATTCATTTTAAGTAAAAAAAAATCTTGAATATAATGAACAAGTATGTTGATGGACAAATATCTCACATTTTAATAAATTTACTGTTTGTTTTCTGTAAATCGATCACTAACTTGTGAACTGGGTAACTAGACTGGGCATCACAGATATGGCTGTCAATGCGCAACAGGGCATATGGTTTCATTGCATTCACCGGCTCACCATGTCAATTTGATGTTTCAAACCTGGACATGTCCACAAACCACGTAGACCGAAATTTCACTTTTTCAAACCCCCCCGTCCCCCCTAGTAGACTTTTGTAGACTTTTTCAAAACCCCTCCCTCCCCCCCATGATGTCTACGTAGACTTTACCAAATTTTACAAAACATCACATGTGATAGGAAAAATATGGAAATCAACCACGTTTTAGGCAATTCAGCCATTCAATTCCATTTCCATGTAAAAATTACAACAAAATTCGAATTTCAAACTTAATAAAATCCAACAAAACAAAAATCAAATTGAAACGAAATCAAATTTAATCCTCTGTCCATAACTCCTGAAATCAAATCTCAAAGCCAATTAGTTTAATTACTATTGAATCCAATTCCTCCTAGAGGTATGCATCACCACCGCCGACATTTTTGGATCGGCGCGCCACTGATACAATCTGTCACGCATCTGACCTATTATTCTCAACGCCGGTTCAAAATTGTAAAAATCGTAAATTTTCAGAATTTAGAAAAATTTCGGGTTGAAATTTCGAGAACGTCAAGTCTATATTCCAATAAGTTTTGCGTGGAAATTTAGTGAAATTTCCCAATTGATAATCTTGAAATACTAATAGGAACTCTCCGTGATAATTCCGATGCTTTTCTTGAAAATTCCATGCAATATCCCGCTGAATAATCATCTGTTGAAATCTCAAGATTTTTCTTCTAAATTCCAAAAGTTTCCCCGTTAAAAAACCCGAGTAATGTCCCGTGAAAATTTAGAATTTTTTCCCGAGGTAATTTTTAGTTTAAACGGACATTCCGAAATATTTCCCGTGGAAATTCAGATTTTTTTCCTACGATATTTTTTAATTTCTCTTGCAAATTTGGAGAAATTTCTTGAGGAAACTTAAATATTATGGACATTCCAAAAAATATTTTCTGAATAATTTTCGGTGGAAATTATGGAGAATTTTCAGTTGAACTTTTTGTGAACTTCTCGTAAAAAAATCGAATAAATTTTCATGAAAATTAGAAAGACTTTTTTACAAAAATTGCAAATATTTTTTTGTGGAAACTCAAACTGTTTCTGGTGGGAAATTCAAATAATTTCTCGTGGAAGTTTTCAACAATTTATTTAGAAATTTCGAAAATTTTCTATCGATAATTCCAAAGAATTTACATTAGAACTGCTGAAGAAATTTACGAAGGAGAATTTTCCACGGGCATTTCAAATATTTTGCTTATATTTGCAAAGAATTCCTCGTGAAAATTCCGAAGAATTTCCGAAATTCAGCAAAAAATTTCGGTGGCTTCCCAGAAAATCTCCAGTGAATATTCTGAAGGGTTTCTCGCGGAAATTTCGGAGAATTCCCTTTACAAGTTCCAAAGAATATCTTTTGGGCATTCCAAAGCCTTTTTCTTGGATATTCCAAAATGCTTCCTTTGTTAATTCCAAAAAAATCCGTTAAAGTACGACATAATTTCCATAGTATGCAAAGAAGTTTCTGCGAAAATCAAACGAAATTCTAGTGGAAATCTGCAGTAAAATCCAAGTGAAGATTTTGAAAAAAAAACGAAAGTATTTATAGCATACTTTGGAGAATTTTCCTGCTCAACACAGAAGAATTTCCTGGTGAAATCCATGATAGTTTTAAGCCGTAGCTCAGACTTTTACTTTAGTGAAATTCATTAAATTTTTAAGGAGAAATGCAAGAGATTATATCGGTAAAGTCTTGCAAAAAAAACGGAACATCCTAGAAAAATTAAACAAGTGAACTTCGCACGAAGCTGATGTATAAATCGCTTAAAAAAACATAAAATCAAAAAGTCCACGTAGACTTTTGGTATACCCCCGTCCCCCTTCGTAGACCCCTCAAGAGTCTACATGGTTTATGGACAGCCCCTTACGCTAGCGGAAGTTTGTTTGTTTTGTACATCCGATTAGTTCAAAGTTGTTGAAAATGGCGAAGAATCGTACTGTACGGGTACCCAAAAAGGAATTTTGTTGCAACCCGTTTGCAAAAGTTGATCATAAAAGCTGGAGAAAACCTTCGAAACTGACAAGAGTAACTCAAAAAATTATGATTTTTTTCGAATCTATTGGATCCACGACCGTTCCGGAACTTCATGAGAAAATATGTACAACATGCCGCTTGCAAGTGACCCGCCAGCAGTCAAACCGTTCTTTTCAGCCGATGGAAGTTGTTGAAAACGGAGATGAGGTTTACGTTGAAGAGGTGCAGATGATTTGAAACATCAATGAGCATGATTTCCAAAACATGATGGAAATTCTATCTCGACTTGGGATCCGGAATGTAAGTAGAAGAGAGCTGCGACGGGAAACCTTCCGATGCGAAATGCTTAAACAAGCCGTGAATGGAATAAGGCAAATTTTTGAGGTTGATTGCCAAGTGTACTATGACCATAGATATAATTGCTATGACGATACAAACGAGCCAGTTGTCAAAGATATCCTTGACTATTGTAAGATCCCACGGTATACAGAAAACAAGGTAGGCTCGTTAGAAAAATGACACTTCGAATATGACGCATATTTTGTCGCCACATGTTGGAGTACAAAAGTAAGCATGCTGCGACCGTAGATCATCGTCTCGATCCAGCTTGTGCGAAGATAGCAGTGACGCCACATGTTTACATTCAAACTGAATGTTTACATACGTGATGAGCCGCCTTATTTTTTTTGTATGCCGTGGTAAGATCCCATCAAAACCTGTCAAATTGCAAATTTAACATTGCTCACTCCTTCGTGGAGCAGACAGAAAATGATGGATGAAACAAGATGCAGTATGTATGGTAAAGATCATCAACATTCGGAAGCTAATTTTCCACAATTCTGCAGGTAAATGGTTCGTCGAAAAGGCTCAACAAGTTCGTGCTTCGAAGGGAATTCTTAAATTTCCAGATGCGGGTACATCGGTAACAGAATTGGAAAAGGTCGCTCAGGAAGAGGCAAAACAGTACTATGTGGACTGTAGTACGTTAATACCCGGTATGCGGGATAAAATCAGTGTAAAGACATCCACCGGTCGAGAAAGTAGGCAAAAACGTTTGCCTTTTGGTTCACTAAACGAATTTTTTGCAAACTTTAAAGAACTTTTCCCAAATTTGAAAATCGGATTTTCTACGTTCGCTAAGCTTCGACCTCCGGAATGCAACTAACCAGAAGCTCCGGTACGCATACAGTGTGCGTATGCATGAGGCATGAAAATATTGAATTGTCATTGCGTGCGGTTAAAGCCTTACCGATAATGCGAGACAGCTGCTTAAGCGAGCTGATTCAAAAATATTTAGTATGTAAAAACCCTTCTCCTCAATGCTACTTTTTGGAATGCACAGAATGTCCTGACTTGAGTGACTTTAGTGGAAAATTACTGTATGATATTGAAAAATTTCCGCTAGAAATCATCAAATTTAAAAATTGGACTCCGATTGAAAACCATTATCAACTTGTTGATAATACAATAAGTGCACCTGAAGAGTTTGTAGATAACTTCAGCAATTTGCTCAACGGTTTCTTGCCACATTTCTTCATCACAAAGGTACACAACTGACAAAAAATGACCCATTAATACTCAGTTTATTATTAATTGCATATTATTCGGCAACTCGGCTGTACGAAAACCATTTTTTTGTTAAATATCTTGGCTGTGTACAGCACAGCACATGTTTCGAAATGGACAAATTGATATGAAATTTGCGAAAAAGAATCCACGTGTCTTGGAGGGACCCGCACCCTCAACCTCCTACTCTCTAGATAGGCGTGATATTTAACAAGATATTTAACAAAAAAAAACTCATTTTATGTTTATATTCTTAGGCACAAAAAGACTATCTTCTTCTTCTTCTTCTTTTTCTTATTGGCATTACATCCCCACACTGGGACAAAGCCGCCTCGCAGCTTAGTGTTCATTAAGCATTACCACAGTTATTAACTGCGAGGTTTCTAAGCCGGGTCACCATTTTTGCATTCGTATATCATGAGGCTACCACAATGATACTTTTATGCCCAGGGAAGTCGAGACAATTTCCAATCCGAAAATTGCCTAGACCGGTACCTGGAATCGAACCCAGCCACCCTCAGCATGGCCTTGCTTCGTAGCCGCGCATCTTACCACGCGGCTTAGGAGGGCCCCTATCTATCTATCTATTTGAGCTGAAGTCAAATGAAGCTATCGTTTACGTAGACTTTGTTACCGTTCAAAACGAGATACAATCGCACCATTTTGCAAGACAGATGGTTACAATTTATCCATTCGTGATTTATTACAGAATAGGAGAGCTTCTTCATAAAACATTAATAATTATTTCACCCGTTCTTGAGCATAACTATGTTTTGGTGCACTGCTGTTTGCTGTTTGAGTAAGCTGTTTGAGTTCATGAAGATCAATCTTACGCAGATTACAAAGACCCACGTGTTCACCGATGGAGCTGGGAGTCAGTACAAGAACAAATATAATTTCACCAACATCACATTCATGAAGAAAGATTTCCAAATGGATGTAGAATGGAATTTTTACGCCAGTTCTCACGGAAAATGTCCATGTGATGGGTGGCGGGAACACTTAAACGTGCTGTGTACAAATACAGCTTAACGCCAAATAGAGACAAGCTGCTAACAGATGCTTCCTCATTCTATGCATGGGCTGGAGAGCAACAAGGACAAACAATGTCTTTCAGTTACGTGGAACAGCTCGATTACGATACATCGTTGGCTAAACTGCAACTTCGGATGGAGAATGTTCGAACCATCAAAGGGACTCAAAATTATCATTATTTTTTGCTACAAAACGAGTACATAATCATAGCCAAAAAAATATTCGAAGAGTTCTGAGGTAAAATTCTACAATCTTAAATTTAAAACATGATTATGAATTTAAGGTTGGGGAGCGGTTCGGCGGTTCGGCACTTCATCCCATAGCTATTTCCATCTAATCAAAAACAAAGCAATGAAAAGAAATTTGTTTCTTATTTTTGTGATTTTTTTCACCAGTGAGCACGCGTGTTAGCAAAAAGAAGCGACGAGATTGGTGCTGTATTTCTTTGTTTTGCAATGAGATGAATATATGTTCAGTGAGATGGAAAACGGAACAGTTCCCCTATCTAAAAACGATTTTATTATATTTATTTTCATTTGAAATAACTTAACTATATGTAATGTATTTAATACTAGTTTATCGGATTTTGAAAAATTAAAAAAATTAAAAACACGCTAAACTGCTAATAATCAAGATTGCGTCTTAAACGAAGATAGGCTCAATTTTTTTACTTAAAATGAACGTTCTCTACTTTCCTAAACTCAAGAAAATCAACGATTACAAAATTATGCTTTGTTGCGTACAAAAATATGATACATATTGATATTGCGCAAAACACGTAAAAAACGTAAAACTTTTTTAGGAAAAACATATTTTTATCGCTTAAATGTCAATGCACACCTAATATCTCGACTGTATGTATTTTTTCTCAGCTTTCAGATGGAGTACTCAGAATTTAGATTAAGCGGTGCGCTCATAGTGAAAAATCGATATTTTCAATAAAATTCAAGATGGCGGTCAATTCCAAGATGGCCGCTACATTTTGTTTTCATCAATTGAAAGCTTTATTCATCCTCTATACAACAGCAACGAGTTTTGAAGATGTTTCAATGTAAAATTTTGTGGTATAACTTGATTACTTACATTGAAATTATCGAAAAATTGACTTTCTTACAACATATTTAGCCCGAGGGGTCCATCAATTTGGCTCAACCAAAGCGTTTTTCATCTAGTTTCAATATATTCTTACTAATAGCGATGGAAATTTTGAAATCAAAAGATATAATACGCATTCGTTTAATAATTAAACATATTATTGTGCAAATATTTGATGAGTTCATCTACTCAATTTGCACAACTTTGATGGCTACAATCAGTTAAATATGGTAATCAATGCTTATCTGAAGGATCTACCTTTTTGATTTTGAATGGAAATATTTTTGTTCTGTTTTTATTAGTGAGGCTTCCAGCCCATGAAATAATTATTGTTTTTAAAATATTCTCATTTATGTTCAATAAAGGCTTTCAAAATAAAAAATGTAATCTCACGCTAAGTCGGAACTGTTGAAAATTGCGTCCAATTGGATTCAATTTTTTCAAAAAATATGACAATTCAAAACATAAGTAAAGGATACTATTTAAATAAAATAACGACTTCGTGAAAGTTTTGCATAATATTTCATGCTTTTATACGACTTGTGGGTAGTAAGTTCTCCTATCTTGCACTGCTTTTCTCAGCAAACAGATCCCGAATTTTAGTGCAATAATCATTTTAATAAAGTAGTATCTTCCACCGATTTCTTGGCTAGTCCCATTTGAAGATAAATAAGTTGGAATTGGCCACAGATTTTCTATTTGGAGCAATATATTGTTGATCCATCCATGCGTTATAAATTTGTCGAAAAATCAGAAAACGGAAACGTTGGTCTGGTTAAAGAAATGAAATTTTCAGCAGTGAATATGACTTAGCATCGGAAAATACCACAATAGAAGGCAACTACATATGTATGTGCTATTATTGCTACATTTTCAAAAAAAAATCATCACTTCTTTATACTGTACATCTTTATACGTTACTCCATTTTACGACCTTTTATTTACGGCACGTGACGTAAACAGAATTTTAAACATTATTGACATTCGAAAGTAAACCTTTAAGAATGCACTCATAGAAATCCAAAGAACTTAGTTTGTTTGCTTCCACAATTGTTCCATTTCAGGTCAACCAAGGATTCCCTAGATTGTAGGCCATGAAATCTACATGCGAAATCATAGGGCTGCTATCTTTTTTTTTTGGAAAATAGTGCATTCCCCATTCGAGCCATGAAACCAAAATTGATACGCCTTCAACAACTATTCCACTCCAGCACACGGCACAATTCGCTGAAGTATATGCTTTAAGATCTATAGAACCATCTTTGTGATACATAGAACCAAATTGGATAAGCCTTAAACTTGAAATCAAATCCTATTTGATTCAAATGATCATCAAAAGCATGTTTTACTTTTAAAAGGAGCAAATTTATCTTTCGTTACTCATATATACCATAGGGCCTATACTCAAATGCTTGAAATTCTTGGATAGCCCGTATTAAAATTGTTCATCATTTTGAAACAGCTCAAAACCACAACGATAGAACGCCATGGGAGCCTCATTTCGTGAGGATAGTGAAATAGGATTTTAATCAGAATTGGCATCCGAATTGCAGGGCTGTTACAACTGTCGCGGATTTCGCGATTTTCGCGTTTTTCGCGAATTTCGCGGATTTGTCGCGGATTTACCCTTCCAGTCGCGAAAATCGCGGTTTCGTCAAACATTGTCGCGAAAATCGCGGATTTATTATTACACTCTCGTGAAAATCGCGATTTCCTCAATTTAATTTTAGTTAAAATTCAACATGTCAATTATTTGGGCATTTGCAATATAAGCAATCCGTCAAAGATCCAAACACATGGTATTCGAATAACCCTTTAATAGTCGTATGGATGTTGGTTTAAGTGGATGCACAGAAAGTCGCTCGAATTGCCAGATCGATCATACTACATTTAATGATACTCGAAATGCCGAGAACAATTTATTTTATTGCTTGGAACATTTGTGCCACTTATTCCGGAATTACAATTATGATTACTTGCGCTGCATAGAGGGTCGACGATAACGTCGGATTAAACGCATTAATATTCACACCTGCAACTGCCGGGACGGAACTGATAGCTGATCGAACTGTCTTTTTTAATGTGTTTTTGATTTGTAATACATATTAGGTTCAACACAAATGAGGAAAGAAATCAGAAGGATTCCTTTCGCGAGCCAACCTTTAGTTCTGCCAATAGCAATTTAAATTAAGAGGAAAGCCGGACCAGAAGGGCCGCCTTGTGAGCCAACCAAGGGCTTCGCCAGTTGTTTTGAATTAAAATTGCCACATAAAAATTATTGTAAGGATAAAATTTGGCAGAGAAAAAACACAAAAACACTAATAAAATAGACAAAAATTGTGATGATAGGGTTCCCACGGTTCCGGCTTTTCCGTGAGGACTGGAATCCTGGGGTTCCTGCCGCTCCTAGGGTGGTGGGAATCTGGTTCATCTGCATCCTCGAGTGTCTCGCAGTTATCTTTTTTTGCGCGTGGTGTGTTAACTTGCTGCTGAAGGATTAAGGTCTAGATTGGGATGGTTGGAGCGATATTCAGAAATCCGAATATCGTCGCGAATATCTTAACGATAGATAGGTTTTTTTTCATTGCCCAACCATCAGTTGAGTCCAGTTTTGTACCGTGCTTAATGACTCCCACTATTACAGGCATCTCATTCAAACATTTCAGTATTCGTCCTTTGTTTTATTATGTATTCCAATCACTTTTTGGTAGGCTATTTTTTTCAGTTCCATGCGTTTTTGTTCCATTACCTGTGCTTCAAAATTCCTCGCTGTTCTCATATCCATTGAGAGTTTATTCGTGATTACCCAGTTGCAACAAACTGTCTGATTGAACTTGAACCTTGAGACTCCAAAAGAAGCCTACGATGGATAGCACATACGGCATTGTAATGCTCACTATAGATGGCTAATCGCTAGATCCTGACAAGTCCCTCCTTCGTTTGGAAGATTACTCACTTACGAACTAGTTTGCACATGTGGTGGCAGAATCTAACTATTTCCGTTTACCCAGCTTCACTGCGATATAGATTCATTAACTCTTACGTACTCAGTCAATCCTGGGCCAATTGCTAAAAGGCGCACTGAAGTTTAGTACCCTCAGGTCCACATTAAATTGCAAAACGCCATCGTGTACGCGACCTACCATGAAGCCTACAGCCTCTTTTGGGATCTCTAGTGCATCTTATCTTCGCTTGATGCTCTTCCTGCAAATGAACAACGTGTCGAGTCTGCCGTGTTGTATAAGCATAACAATATCCATCCATTATCTCATACGTAGTGGTAATGACATCATTTTTCAAATTAATAACATTATCCGAGTTTTTAAAAATCCGCAGGCCTTAGAACCGTGCCTGTCCGCCTCTGGTATCATTTCGCCTGAGTGCTTTTTAATCAGATTCGTCAAGCTTTGTTCTGGCCTCTGCTTGCTTTTGAAGAAATTGGTTTTATTATTTCCTAACTGGCGGATTGATGGAAGTACACAATGCAATGACTGATCAATAAACAGCCTGACGGATAATTTATGCGTCCATGCCCTTGTAAAACGATGGTAGAGATTAGAAGAAAACTATATAGCGTACTAAAAAGTATAATTCAAATACATATAGCCCTTAATCTAACTGGTATTTACCTATGACAACAGACTGCCATCTGCCCAACCAACTTATAACGAAATGCATCGATACAACATTTCTTCCGGGCATAGTTCAACGCTGCACATATATTTTCTGTGGCTCGTGATATGCTTGAAGCGTTAACTATGCAGTTTTGAGTATTACATAAATTAGCGAATGTTCTTTCATTTTCTTTTCTATCAACGAATATGCCAATAGATTAGAAGCAAAAATATTGAAATTTCGCAAACGTGTTTTGAAGAAAAAAAAATAAAATTTTTATAAGAAAATTATTTTGAGCTTTTTAGTGGAATGTCTTCACTTGTCATAAGACGAGTTAATACAATCCCATTGAATTCCACCACTTAATTGTATCTTGACAGATACGTATTTCGACCTTAACAGTAAGGCCGTCTTCAGTGTCTCGTACTTGACTCGACTCGACTTGACTCGAAGTCGAGTCAAGTACGAGACACTGAAGACGACCTTACTGTTGAGGTCGAAATACGTATCTGTCAAGATACAATTAAGCGGTGGAATTCAATGGGATTGTATTAACTCGTCTCATAAAATTTTAGTTTGTCGCGGATTTGTTTCTACAGTCGCGGATTTCAATTTGTCAGTCGCGAATTTCGCGGATTGCAATTCGACTAGTTTGTAACAGCCCTGGAATTGGAAAAATCTCATACTTTTAATAGCTGTACACACCCACGTCAAGAACCCACGGAATATGCCATGAGAAATCTAGACCAACATTTGAAAAGGGCGTAATAGCCAAAATTTATTCCTTCTGATTCCTCGTCCACATATATAGTTATATATTTAGACGAAGAATCAGATGGAATAATTTTTGGCTGTTACGCCCTTTTCAAATGTTGGTCTAGAAATGTCTTATCTACTGTCAATGTCTATATAAATGTCAATGGTTTATAAATGAAAGCACTGTGATTTTTTATGGAGACTGATTTATTCGGGAAAGGGTCGTTTGGCCGAAACCCATTCGGCCGAAAGCCATTTGGTCGAATGCCACTAGACCGGAAGTTGCTTGGCCATTTGGCTGAACAGACCTTTAGGCCGAAAGTCATTTGGCCGAAAGGGTCATTTGACCGAAATGGTAATTTTACCTAAAGGGTCATTTGGCCGAAAAAGACATTAGGCCGAAAAGGTTATTTGACCGAATAGGTCATTTGAAAAGTGAGAAATAAGGAGTAAGAAGAGAGACGTCTAATTGCTCACTCCTCATTTATCACTTCTTGCTGTAAAAAAATGAAGAGCGCGAAGTGAGCTGTGAGACGCCATTGGGCCGAATAGGACATTTGGCCGAATAGGCCATTTGAAAAGTGATAAATTGGGAATGAGAAGTGATACGTCTCACTTCTCTCTTCATTTTCCTCTTCTCACTGTGAAAATTGAGGAGTGTGAAGTGGGTAGTGAGACGTCTCACTACTCACTCCATATTTCTCACTTCTCGATGTAAGAAGGGAGTATTGTGAAGTGAGGCGTCTCACTACCCGCTTCGCACTACTCACTTTTTGCAGTGAGAAGTGGGAAATGAGAGGTGAGATGTGTGACGTCTCCATTATTTCCATTCACTTCTTGCTGTTAAAAAAGGGAGCGCGAAGTGTGTAGAGAGACGTCTCACTACTCACTTCGCACATTTCACTTTTCACAGCGAAAAGTGAGAAATGAGGAGTGAGAAGTGAGATGTCTCACCTCTCATTCCCAATTTATCACTTTTCAAATGACCTACTCGGCCAAATGTCCTATTCGGCCTAATAACCGTTTCGGCAAAACGACCCTTTCGGTCAAATTACCCTTTCGGCCAAGTGACTCATTCGGCCAAACGACCTTTTCGGATTAATTACCCTTTCGGCCTAATGACCTTTTCGGCCTAATGACCTTTTCGGCCAAATTACCCTTTCGGCCTAATGACCCTTTCGGCCAAACGACTCTTCCGGCCAAATGACCCTTTCAGCCAAATGACTTTCGGCCAAATGGTTTGTTTGGCCAAGTGGCATTCGGCCAAATAGCTTTCGGCCGAATGGGTTTCGGCCATACGACCCTTGCCCGTCTCCCTAATGCATGAAAAAAAAGGCCACTAGGTCGAATGTTGTTTGACCATTTGGCTGAACAGACCATTAGGCCGAAAGTCATTTGGACGAAAAGGTCGCGTTTTTTTACAGCGAGAAGTGATAAATGAGGAGTGAGAAATAAGACGTCTCTCTTCTTACTCCTTATTTCTCACTTTTCAAATGACCTATTCGGCCAAATGACCTATTCGGCCTAATGTCTTTTTCGGCCAAATGACGCTTTAGGTAAAGTTACCATTCAAGCCAAATTACCATTTCGGCCAAATGAACCTTTCGGCCTAATGAACCTTTCGGTCAAACGACCATTTCGTCCAAATGACAAATGTTTGGCCTAGTGGCATTCGGTCAAATAAGTTTCGGCCAAACGACCCTTCCTCCAAGCAAAGGCGTAGGGTTGCCAGTCCGAAGATGGCGAGTTCGATTCTCGGTCCGGATTAGGATGTTTTCGGGTTGGAAACATTATCGAATCCCTGGGCATAGTGTATCCATTGTGCTTGCCACTCAAGATTAATACTCATGCAAAGGCGGACATAGAAAAGCTTTCAATTAATAACTGAGGAAATGCTAATAGAATAGTAAGTTGAAAAGCAGTTCCAGTTGGAATGTAGAGC
>NW_026942745.1:24577-43623 GCF_024139115.2 Armigeres subalbatus | reverse complement strand
CAACAATGAATCCTGCTTCACTTTTCGTAACCCTTGAGCAGTATTGAGAACTAGAACTTCGGTGTCTTAGGTTAATTTGTTAATATTTTTTTCCAAAAGTTTTTCCCAATTCAGGATTTTGATAAACTCCAGTCGATTTACTTCTCAATATATCTACTATTCTTTGAGTTACATATACAATTGGGTAATGTTTGAGCTGCTGCATATCTAGCTTATTTAGAAAATTTGCAGTGCTACTTCGTTCACCTGCTGTGACCCTTGGATCCTTTAGCATTCATTGGAGTCCACTAATGACAATACAATGAACGGTTTACTCCCCCACTTCGCGTTCTTGTATGCACAATCCTAATAGATGATCAACATAACTAAAATGAGCTCTGGCTGAGTAAGACTGGGGCACGATGTCCAACCAAATTGAATATTTTCTTCAAAAGATGGTAAAATGATGATGATGATGATGATGATGATGATACTACCATCTATTGTAGCAAGGCACCTGCCGATAGCACTGGCCATATCTGACAAACAGTTTGATCCTTGGTTATACTACTGTTTTGTATTTCATCAGACCCCTGTATGAAAGGGCCAAAAAATGGGTGGGGTGGTTCCATAAGCAGAGACACTTATGCAGATCCACGGGAGGATTATAGAAGTCTCCTTCCAGAAGAAAGTTCGTACATACAATATTATAATCTAGCCCTCGTTTCCCAGATCATTTAATAGATGGGGGAGAAAGAGCCCGCCCTTTATCCACGAGATATTAACAATAGGAAGTTGTGATTCCACTCTTCCTATCCAAATGCTTCAATCAGATTTTGATAGTTTGTTTTGTTTTTTTTTGGTTTATAGGCTATAATCATATAGTTCAATATAATTTACTGTAAATATATGCGATAATGGAATTCTCTCTTGAAGTTTCCATTCGTATGTCCTGGATGATGGAGGATCTTACTTCAACACTAATGAGTTTTAGATTTATGCTATCTTCAGAGTATATTTCATTTTGGTTCAAAGATCGAAAAATAGATTTCTTGATTTATCCAACCGGTGATTTTGATTTTTATCAAAAGATGGTAAAATATGCCAAAAAGTTCTTGGTGGAGTAGTGATGAACTCTATAATTTTTGAAAAATCACTATAATAAAGAAATAATAAAAAAAAAATTCTTGGTGGAGTTCCTGAAGAGGATTCGGAGGAAACTACGATTTTTCTAAGGTTCGATAGAAATTCCTTTGTAAAACCCTGCTAAGAAATTCTGCGGAAGCTCCTTATGGGCATTTTTTTCAAAAACCAATAAGGTTCTCTTGGGAAATTCTTTAGTAAAACCACAGGTAAAACCGTAGAATGTTGCTTTCAGGATTTCATTCAGAAATTTATTAGGGAATGAAAATAGTTTCCGAAAAATTCCTAAAACAATTTGCCGAAGAAATTGCTGAAAAAAATCTTCGAAGGGGTTCAGAAAGGAAAAGAGTTTATAAAGACCTTTCTGGCAAATTTTTTAGTAAATTTTTTCGAAAGAACTTGAGTGCAAAATACTTCTTCCGAACTTGTCCAACTCCACTATTGATCCCACGACTCACTTCCCATAAATCACACCAAGGAAATAAAAAAAACCTTGCTTAATGTAGACTCATTTGATACGTCGCAAGGAACAAAGGTTTGGGCAAGCAGGCATTGCCCATTATATGTACAAGGGAGAGATCCCCCAGTTACTGGGACATATAACATTTAACGAAAGCTCTTTTAATTATCCGGGTTGTATTTGTTTGTACACCATATACACAAAAATATATTTCATTAATGATTCATACAAAACTATATTTGATCATTTGAGTACATTTTTGGACGATGTATTTTGATGATGAATTTTGGTGAAAATTTTTCACGGTTCAGAAAAGTGTCCCCAAGTACTATTGCATCACTATTGCCCCGGACCCCGGACACTATTGCATCATGTTCAAATATGTCCAAAGTTCCTTTTACATGAGTAAAGACATCAGTTAGAATAGTAATATTTTTCACTTGGCTTCCAAGTTGTAGATGTTAACACGTGTTAATAGAGCTTATTGAATTCTCCCATCAATTTCTTACATCCTACTCGAAATTCCTCCAATTCCAAATGACATCTTCAATTTTTGTTTCTGTTTATTTCTGCGGCTTTCTGAGTACATCAGCAAGTAAAAACAATTGAATTGAAGTAAGTTGAGCAAAACAGGTGCAAAGAATGGCTATTTGTTTACATGAAAAAACTCACTGTCCGGACCCGGGGACAGCTACCGGATACAAAATTGATTTAGCACCATAAATACATTATAATATTTAACAAATCATGATCGCTTCTTGAAGTTATGATGGGCAAAATATTGGCTCATCTCAGGCCTAATCAGGAATGCATTTCATTGATTTTTAATATTATTGATTCAAACCTTCAAAATTACAAGGCCGAAACATGGAAATTTTTGACATTTTTGCTCAGTTTCAAATTTTATTACAAAGTTTATAAACATGGGGATCTCTGATATTCCATGCAGGTAATGGACTTTTCAATAGCCTTCTTTTGAATTACAACAGTTGATGGAGGGATCTCTGCAAGTGCCATTCTCAGAAGTGTCCGGTATTGGGAGGTGTTCGGCGCTGGGGGATCTCTCCCTATAGGTATTTTATAATTTTCCCGGAAGAACAAAGCTTTGAAAGCCGAATAGTTTACAATGAAGGAACTTTCCCAGAAAAATCAGAAAAGAATCGTTTTAGTAAATTTCGAAGAAAAATGTTCTAGGGAAATTCCTAGAAAATTTCCGAATGGTTCCCAAAAACAATTTCCGAAGATATTTCTTTAGAATTAATTTCTGAAGAGATTCCTCGAAAAAATCAAAGGCAATGGAGATTGTTGTGTACTGGGTAATGAGAGAAATGTCCAAGAACTTCTTCCTAAAGTTAGCAAAAGATATTTTCAAAGGATTACCATGTATAAATTCCCAATTTTTTTGAATAGTTCTGAAAGTATTCATATATGAGAATTTCAGGAAAAGTTGTCAAAAGTTAACAGGCTAAGGAATCCAATAGAGAATTTTGCCAGAAATTTCCAGCGTTTTTTCTAAAAGAAATACTGAGCAGGAATTCCCTGAAATAATCCTACGTATTGTTCCGAAGAAATTCCTAAGCAAACTTTCAATGACTCCGAAAGGAATCTGTAAATGAATTTTCTGAAGTTGAATTTTAGAGGAATTCTAAAATATTTTCCGTCGATATTTCAAAAAGAAATTTGCGTAATGATTTTCGGAAGGTATATCCCAAAAGAATTTCAGAGGAATTACGAGAAAGAATTCCTAAAGGGTTTTATGAAGCAATTCCTAAAGCAATTTCCTAATAAATTTGTAAAGGAATCTCCAAAAGAACGATCCTTAACGAATTTCCTAAGGGTTTCTTAAACAAAGAATCTTCTTCTTCTTCTTATTGGCATTACATCCCCACAATGGGACAGAGCCGCCTCGCAGCTTAGTGTTCATTAAGCACTCTGGCCAGCAGTTATTAACTGTAGGGTTTCTAAGCAAGTTTACCATTTTTGCATCTCGTATATCATGAGGCCCCAGCACGATGATACTTTTACATGCCTTTAGGGAAGTCCAGAGACAATTTCCAATCAAAAATTGCCCTGAACCGGCACCGGGAATCGAACCCAAAGCCACCCCTCAGCATGGGTCGTGCTTTGTAGCCGCGCGTCTGCCTGCACAGCTGAGGAGAACCCTGAAAGGAATGCGTGGAGGAAATTCTGACGTAATCCCTGAGGTAAATTTTAAGGAATATCCGGAAGAACTTTCTGGAATTCGTTTACGGAAGAGTTTTTGTACACTAAATCCAGTACAAATTTCTTTAAAAGCGCTTCCAAAAATTTGTTTGGGAACTCCACCAGAATTTTATTTCTTAAATAATAAAAAATACCACCGGAATTTATTTGGATATTCCTTCCATGGACTTCTTTTTTAAAGATTATTCGCTAAAAACCTCCGAGATTTCCTTCGGATATTTCTCCAGATTTTTTTACGGAAGATCTTCAGAATACACATTAATTTAATTAAAAAAAAAAAAAAAAAAAAAAAAATGAAGCTGTTTCCAATTAAATTTTCAAAAAAAATCCAAAAATAAGCAACAAACAAACAATACTTTAGGAAAAATGAAGACATTTTTGAAAGAAATCCCTGCAGGAAGTTCCGGAAGAATTCCTGAAGAATGTTTTAAAGGAATTGCTGGAAGAAGTTCTGAAGAAATTCCTTGACAGTAATTTTGAATGAATTCCTTATGGAAATCTTGAAATAACTTTCTCCAGTGATTCATGTAGAAATAAATGCCGTTGAAACAATTTCAAAAGGAAGAATTTTCGAAGAAATTTCTCAAAATTCCGGAGAAATTCTCAAAAAGAACGAATGGAATTTTTCAAGGAATTCCTAAAGGAATTTTCATCCAAAATATTCCTCAAGGATTCTCGAAAGGAGATTGTGGGAATTCGTGAGAGCAAAATCCGAAAGCATCATTAAGCAATTTCCGAAAGAAATTCGTAAAGGATTTTCTAAAGAAATCTGTAATGAAAATTCTTAAGGAATTTTCGGAGAAATTTATGAAGGAATCTCGAAGGAATACTAAAACAAATTTTGGAAGAATTTTTAAAAAAGGAAAGTTTTTAAAAGAAACTTTTCAGGAGGAATATCTGGAAGAATCATCAAATATATTTCTTGATTTATTTCCCAACCTAATTTCCTGGAGTGTTTTCGAAGCAAATTCAGCTTAAATGAATGTTTGAACGATACTTCTTCGAATATTCTCTCAGAAATTCCAGGAATTTCACTATAAAGGCTTTTTACAATACAGTGATAAGTAATTTCAAAGACAACTTCGAACCGAATTTTCGTCAATGTTTGAAAATACCACGACGTTTTAACTAAATAATTTAACTCAAATACACTATGCAGCTGAGGCGATAACACTCCAGGGTTACAATAAGCTGTGACCAGCAAAATAAGAAGCGTTTTTTAACTGATGCTAGTAATGTTTTGCTCAGCAATATTTGCTTTGTTGATACTCAGCGTAAGTGATTTTTTCAGTTATATTCAGAAATTGATTTTAAAATATAAATTACTTACTCGAGGAGTCGGAATCAAAAAAAAAATCGGTAAAAGCATTCACAGTTGGGATTTAATTATTTTGCTAAATCGAGTTTGCCTTATAAGCCAGCTGTAATAATAGCACAAATCTTAAAAGAAATATTTTTGATTTGAATAAATAAAAAAAAATAAATATTGTCAACTTGAAATTTCTTAACTGCAATAATTTTCCTGCACCAATGCCAGATCCTTTAAGAATGGGGACACTTTTGGGCATGTATATCCAGACCCACAACAAATCCCATTTTTGCAAGAGTCACCCACAAGATTTAGGTGCCCTGACTAAATGAGGCCCTTGGCTTAACGCATTCCAAAAGATCAGGGGTTTAACAATTCATGTATTATTATACTAGATAGAGCCCTCATCTTCAAATCCTCAAACTAACTCAATCAACCCTATTAATTAACCAAAAGAAATGTATGGCGTCACTAAACCTGACTCTAGAAACACCATCGCTTGAGGTAGGATTTGAAATTGAATTTTGACGACGATCCCACCTTAACAACATTTATGAATTTCCATAAAGACTAATTCTAGTACAATTCCAATTAACTCTACCACGCTGTATTTCTTCACAGATACGTAATTTCAATCGGACCTCCAATAATTTGTTGCCGTTTTCCGTGTCTCGTGCTTGGGTCGACTCGACTTAATTTGAAGCTGATTTTTTATTGCCGTTAATCATCGGCGTGGTAAAATTATGATCGGCGGCGCGCCGACCCAAAATCGTCGGCGGCGGCGGCGGCGCGAGTAAAACCACCGGCGGCGGCGGCGTGGCGCGGCGGCGCACAGGTCTAGTAGCGCCCGTGGCAAGTGTTTTTGTTTTTCAATCAAAATTTCCAACGTCTGTTGTCTGTTTTTTCATCAAATGCTGTGTCTGGTTGTCTAAGGTTTTCACTGGTTTTGTTTTCTGCATCTGATAGTAAAAAAGAATTGAAGTGTCAAATTTTTTATTTTTTGTAAGAATTTTCCCGCGTGCTGCGTCTGGTTGGCTAGTCATCGGACAGACAAACAGGGCTATTATATATGGTATTATATTATTATATTATATTCGGTACAAAAAGGTGCACATGGTATTTGTCTACATCACGGATAAAAATCTGGAACGCTACAACAACGGATTTACATCCATAATGTAGGCAATTAATTTTATTCCAGCATTAAATATCATACATGGGATCAAGTAGTATCACGGGGACAGGCTACGCCATCTTTGTCACATCTACGAGTGCATTGCAAATGGAACATAAAGTATTTACTAAAAAAGTCTCAAGTCAGTCCTAAAAAAGTTTTTGAAGCAACGATGATTTGTAGGTTTTCTTTATTAAGGCGAACAGTACGGTTACACATAGAAGATCGTTTGTTCCGGCATGCCACAAATAAAATTTTTCTAGATTTTACACCTACCCCGAAGCTGAGTTGAACGCTTTCTCCATAAGCTTTTTCGTACTCCAACAACCGTCCAAAGCTACGCTCAACTTCACTGGAAACTGCTGATTAATCAATTTGGTCCCTCGGTACCCAAGTTTGACATTTCGATGAATATCTTCACTTTCACCAACCTTGCAATGCAGTAGCCTATGGCAACAAGCTAATTAAAGTTTGGAACGAGACAGTTGGGACTGTTTACGTAAATACGAACTGGGAAAATCCAGTATGGAAAACCATTGCGGAATAAACTCTTAGTTTATAGCTATCAAGCTAACTGACCATTGTGATATGACGGCAAAATCTTGAACAAAGTAGTGTAGAATCTGATCACGTCTGGTCAGTGTTGGAATGAGCCACAGTTTGCTCAGCAGGATATGTTAGCTCTATTATGTACTGCCTGTCGGCAGAATGGCTCTGTGGAATGACCTTCGTGTCGGTAGAAAAGATATATTAGTTACCAGATAAAGATTGTCGCTTCGGTTCCCTTTGTTCTGCTGTCCGAAACATGTGTGGTACCTAACTGTCATATCGTATGTATTTTTCCTTCATTGACATTTAGATCCCCTATCCTCACCAGCAAAAGATGCTCCGGACATGACGATAGCGACAATCTTTTACGCTCTGGTAACTAAAATATCTTTGTCTGTGGAAGCGATCAACGTGAATTTTACTCGTTTAACTCCTGTTAATGGAAACAGAAACGAAGTTGACAGTACCGGACATATTATGCATCAAATTTATATCACCTTGATAAGCTGGCCCAAATATTTTCTATTAAATATTTCCATTATCGTCGCTATTTCGTTCCATTGCGTTCAGCGCTTAAAGGATGATGCGGATTTATACACGGTGTCTTTATGGGAAAATATTAATTTTAAAAAAATCTGTTTCTACACCTTCAATCTGCGGAATATCAATTGATTGAAGGAAATCAAATATTTTTCGATCCGAGAGTCAACACAGGTACCAACACAACAAAGGCTGTTGGTTTCATCCCAAATGAATTAAAAAAAAAACTGCTGAAAAACTGCTTTTCTAATCGTCTTTCTTCGGCCGCGAACGGTCTTATTTATGAACAACTTCAACATTGTTTCCTCGGCTATTTATTATACTTGATCTCCATGATGTCTTCGGGAAAGCGAAAAAGCTAAGCACATCTACACAAGTTTAATAATTAACTTCTGACCAATTTGACTTGTGGGAATGATCTGGAGGAGGATGAGTTGGAATGCAAATTGTTAATAATAATCCGTGAATACTCAGTAGAGGATCCTGATTGAAACATGTTATCAGTCTTTGATGGTGGCCTACGTCAACCTTTGAAAACGGGGCACAGTGTTGGAACACTGAGTACTTTCACTGACCAATGATTTTGTTGTTGTTCCGATCAAGCTGGAAGAAATTGACTTGTGGAATTACCTGATAAAAGATTGCGTCGTTATGTGCCCGAAACCGATACGCAGCGTGGACTCCAACTGCAACTCTTGGACGTAATTGAACGGATGGCACAAAAGTATTTCAACATAGACCTTTCGGAACGGTTGCAGATCGATTTCACGTCATTCTGGTTATTATTCCGACGCTCTTCTCTTCTGTAACGCCAACACATGTACTCAACCAGACAGAAGTAATTGCAGATGATACTCAGTCATTGGTAGAGACACATGCCAAAGAGCTTGTGTGGTGAAAGTGTGCCATCAGCCGCATAGTGAAGAGTCATTTATCAGTTTCAAGAGTACGGCCTGAAGGAAACAAAGGCGCGAATAAGGAGTTGATATTAGGAGGGATTCGGAAGACATTATTCAACGGCAGAAGGTCAGCGTGACGGCAATGGAAGTTTCAGTGCTTATCTTTGGAATGGGTATAATGTTGCACAACAGAAACAGAAGATGAACTATAAAGGGGCTCGCAGGAAGGCTTTTCATCCATTGGGAGTGCTTCGAAGGTGCTCAAACCGTTTGGCTCAATACCATGCTCGGAATATGCTTTCTCCTCTTTACATTGGAGTGTTTATGGGAGACTCCGGAATTTAGCTAATATTCCGGGTGCCATGTCTCAAACTACAGCTAAAAAAAACTTTACAAAGGCCGCAACGGTGCGGTACAGATTCCGTAATAAGCTTTTCGCGATTCATTGCCGGAGTCTGTCTCGTAATCAGTATCACAAGTGGCATCACTACATTTTCCGCTATTTCCGCTACTTCAGATTACGTAGATGAATCTAGATAGATCTAGAACAAAAGAAATGATTAACCCTAAAGTTGATAGAAATACAAACCGACTTCCATTTTTTTTCCAATGTTTGGATTTACATAACAATTGTCAAGTCGCCTTAGCAACTCATAAAGAGGTACTTGTCACTTAGCTCAGTACTAGAATCAAGGTGATTTTAAAGCTCCTTCCCGTGCTTCTGAATCACTCAACATTTTCTCTAGACCGCGAGAAAAAAATCTGGTTGCACATAATACATGAGAAAGTCACGCACAAGCTGAACAGATTTGCAGTTGACGGACGATGTTTTCAGATTGAAACGAATCAGATAATGAATTGGTGTTATTTTTATCAGCTGTTGTTTTTCCTTTTAGAGCACCATTTAAAAGGGACTGTTTAATTTTTGATCCAATGTTATTGATTTTTAGCAATAGCAGGCATGGTAGAGGATCACTTTTTAGTGACTTGGTTACTTTTTTCGGGCAAGTCACTAAAAAGTCTCTTTTTTCGACCTCAAGTCACTCACTTTTTCTCGCAAAAAGTCACTATTTTCAACTATTTTGAAACTATTGACTAAGATTTATAGATTGCAGGGGTTCGGATTTTCCTCACTCACTCACGCGACAACTGATCACTCCACCTTACGCATTTTATCCGGATAAGTTACAGGTGCGATAAACTCCGGTACAAAGCGATGGTGCGAAAAATTGTTATCCCTCTTCCCATGTTTCGCGAAAATCAAATGCTGCTTACTTTGCTTCCCCTCCCAAACTGATTGCATACGACGATGCGCCATACCATAAACAGAAGTACAGGGGATGGACAAAATAATTAGGATAAGGCAAATTTTGGGTAAAATTAGAAGTGTTGTAACTCACCTTAGTTATCATCCGACCTTTTGACAATTCAGGCATGCCTGAACTAGAAAACTACGATGGCAGTTTGACGGTATGTCCATGGAACCGACTACGGTGGCCAACGGATTCCGGAGATATTCCGGGTTTTTCGGAGTGTAGGTTCAAAACCGTAAATTTAGAGGTGGATATTAGGAGAAGTTGGCAAGGTTAAAAATTGAATAATATTAGTAGCCACAATGAAGTAGGGCTCTCTGCTGATTTGGAACCATATATTGAGATTTGGAATCAGACCAGAACTCAAAGTGGAGATATGGCCATTTCTTTAAAATCGGTTCCTCATCGATACTTATTAAAGGAGACAGGCCACCACTTGCTTATGAATCTCGCTTTTTGATAGATGGTCCATTATGAGTTTTTATTCTAGAAGGCCTCTAATGTGTCAAGTAAATGAAAAACCAATTTCGGATCCTGGAGTCGCTGGGATGTCCTGGGAACCTGTGAATAGGGACATTTAAATTTTGCACGCAAAACTCGGTCCATTCGACGGCTCTTTTTTTCAAGGTTGCTTCGATCAGGAAGCGAAGTATGAATATAAAATGGTCAATTTACGATTCTGAAGCGCTTCCAGGACCTACAGATCACTGGCCCTGGGGAACCTGTGGAAGGGGACATTTAGTAGTTTTGACTTCACCAAAACCAGTCATTCGACGGCTACTTTTTTTCATGGTTTTCGGATCAGGAAGCGAAGTATGAGATATAAATGGGGTCCATTGATTTGCTTCTGACCGCTTCCAGGATCTATGCGGATTGGCCACGGGGAAGCTGTGGAAGGGGACTATGTTTAGTTTTTAGGCACCAAAACCGAGTCAATCGAAGGCTCTTTTTTCATGGTTTTCTGGATCAGGAAGCTGGGAAGCATGAATATAAAATATTCCATTGACAGCCCTGACTGCTTTGGAAAGACCTACGGATTGGCCCCGGGGAACCTGTGGAAGGGGACATTTTAGTTTTACCACCAAACCAGTCATCTGACGGTTCTTTTTCATGGTTTCGATCAGGAAGCGAAGCATGAATATAAAATGATCCATTGACGGCTCTGACCGCTTCCAAAGGACCTACATGGATTGGACCCAGGGAATCTGTGGAAGGGGACATTTTGTTTCACCAAAAATCAGTCATTCGACGGTTCTTTTTTCATGGTTTTCGATCAGGAAGCGAAGCATGAATATAAAGTGGTCAATTTGATGGTTCTGACCCTTCCAGGACGGCTACGGATTGGCCCTGGGGAACCTGTGGAAGGGACACTTTAGTTTTAGCCATAGAGTATTGCAATTTATCCCATCACTGATCTTCTGAGCCAAGATAACTGATGATATAATGCAAGGAATATCGATCTAAGCTATCTATCTACTCAGTAAACAAAGTTCAGTGTTCGCCATGGAGAAACAGTTTTTCACTGATATTGTTGTAGCAACGCCCTCGCAACGTGAACAAACCTCGAACCGCGCTGGCTATCAGGATCATCATCAAATGCTCAGATAATATTATCTTTCCAGAGTGCTCTTTAATTAGGGATAATATCTTTGCACAATCAAAGATAATATCCTGTGCTCAGATGATATTGCAATGCCTGGTTTTAGCACCAAAACCAGTCGTTCGACGGCTCTTTTTTCATGGTTTTCGATCAGGAAGCGAAGCATGAATATAAAATAATCCATTGACAGCTCTGGACCGCTTTCAGACCTACGGATTGGCCCCCAGGGAACCTGTGGAAGGGGACATTTTAGTTTCATACCAAACTACCAGTCATTCGACGGTTCTTTTTTCATGGTTTTCGATCAGAGAGCAGAAGTATGAATATAAAATGATCCATTGACGGCTCCTTAGACAAGCCGCTTCCAGGATCTACGGATTGGCCCCAGGAACCTGTGGAAGGGACATTTTAGTTTAAAGCGTCAAACCCAGTCATTCGAAGGCTCTTTTTTCGCATGGATTTCGACCAGGAAGCGAAATATGAATTAAAAATGACCTATTTACGAGCTCTGACCGCTTCCAGTGACCTACAGATTGCCCCTCAAAGAACCTGTGAATGAGGACATTTTAGTTTTAGTGCACTAAAACCAGTCATTCGATTTTCGATCAGGAAGTGAAGTATGAATTCAGGAGACCCCCACGGATTGCTCCTGGAGGAATCATTTTATTTTAAGCACATCAAACCAGTCATTTGACGGCTCTTTTTCTAGTGGTTTCTGATTAGTAATCGAGAAATAGAATATTAAAGCGATTTTGAGGGCTCTCCGACCGCTTTCTAGACCTACAGATTGGCTCCAGGAAACCTTAGGAAGGGACATTTTAGTTTCAGCACCAAAACTAGTCATACAACGGCTCTGTTTTCATGGCTTTTGGGACTCAGGAAGCGAAAGTATGATAGGCAGGTTCCCGTGAGCTATCCGTAAGGTGATTTTTGTGCCTAAAACTAAAATGTCCCCTTCCACGGTTCCTGGGCCAATCCGTAAGTCATGGAAGCGGTCAGATCCAGTAACGGTCCAATTTATACTCATACTTCTGCTTTCTGATCAAAAAATCACGAAAAAAGCCATCGAGTTATTGGTTTTGGTGCTGCCAACTTAAATGTTCCTTCTTCCACTGGTTTTCCGGGGGGAATCTGTAGGTCCTGAGAGCGGGTCAGAGTCATCAATGGTCAATTTTATATTCATACTTTTGCTTATTTTAAAGAAGAGCTTTGTCGAATGATTGATTTTGGTAAAACTAAAATGTCCCTTCCACAGGTTCATCGGGGCAACCTAGTAGGTCCAGGAAGCAGGTCCAAGCTGTCAATGGTCCTTTTATATTTACACTTTGATCTTTTATATTTATACCTGATCGAAAACCATGAGAAAAGAGGCCCAACGACTGGTTTTAAAGCAGACTTATATGTTCTTTTCCATAGGTTCCCTTGGGTAATCCTTGGGTCCCGGGCGTCAGATCCGTCAATGACCATTTTTATTCACTTCGCTTCCTGATCGAAACTGAATAAAGAGCCTTCAAATCGACTGGTCGGTGCTAAGACTTATATGTTCTTTCCACAGGTTCAGTAACTTGGGTCCGAAGGGCCGATCCTTGTCAATGACCATTTATATTCACATTGCTTCTGATCGAAAAAACCATGAATAAAGAGCTGTCGAATGACTGGTTTTGTGTGGTAAAATTAAAATGTCCCTTTCAACAGGTTCACTGGAAAGCTCAATCCGTAGGGTCTGGAAGCGGTCAGAGCTGTCAATGGACCATTTTATATTCATACTTCGCTTCCTGATCGGAAAACTCATGAAAAGAGCTGTCAGGAATGACTGATTTTGGTGACTTAAACTTATATGTTCCCTTCCACAGGTTCCCTGGGTCTAGATCCGTCAGATCCTAGAAAGCGGTCGAAGAGTCCGCTCAATGGACCATTTTCTTATTCATTTCGCTTCCTGATCGAAAAACCATGAATAAAAGAGCCGTCGAATGACTGGTTTTGTGTAAAATCCAAATGTCCCTTTCCACAGGTTCCTCAACTAATCCGTAGATCCTGGAAAGTGGTACGAGTCGATACTGGACCATTTTCATTCTATACTTCGCTTCCCTGATCGAAAACCATGAAAAAAGAGCCGTCGAACGTCTGGCTTTTGGTGGTAAAACTAAAATGTCCCTTTCAATAGAGTCTCCTTTCAGGGCCAATCCTTTTGCCGATCCCGGAAGCAGTCCAGATCTGTCAATGCTGACCATTTTATATTAATACTTCGCTTCTCGATCGAAAACCAGTGAAAAAAGAGCCGTCGAATGACTGATTTTTGGTGCTGAAACTTAAATGTCCCTTCTCACAGGTTCCCTGGGTTATATCCCAACGACTCCAGGATCCGTTTATTCAATTGGTTTTCATTCTCTTGACACACAGAGTAGCCTTCTAGAATAAAATCATAGTGAACCATCTATCAAAAGCGAGGATTCAAATGAAATTGTGGCCTTGACCCTTGGATAAGCATCGATCGGAACCGATTTTTAAAGAAATGGCCATAATCTCACTTCGATTCTTGGTCCGATCTCCAAATCTCAATATATGGTCTCTAATCAGCAAGAGCCTCTACTTCATTCAGGGTCACTAATATTATTCAATCTTTTAACCACAACTTCTCCTAATATCCACACCTCAAGTTTACGGTTTGAACCTACCTCCGAAAACCCGCGGAATATCTCCCGGAACTGTTGTGCTAGCTTCAGTATTCCATGGACATACCAGTCAAACTGCATTAACTTTTCTAGTTCAGGCATGCCTGAATTGTCAAAAATCGGATGAATAACTTCAAGGAAGTTACAACACTTCTAATTTTGCCCAAAATTTGCCTATCCTAATTATTTTGTCCATCCCCCTGTAGGTAATAGGAGCAGTTTTTCTAGTTGCTTTCAACCTCGGTTCGTGTGGTGGTGTGGTTATAGTGGGCGCTCTACACATTTTAAGAAGACTTGTAAAACTAATTGGGTTCTGAATCCCGTCTCGGACTCTACATATTTTGTGGGTATGCTTTTTAAAAACTTATCTGGAGAAGTGAGGGAGGTGGAAATTTGAATGCCCAAAGTAAATTATCTCAGCAAGCCGGCGCTCATGCGAAGTTTATCGCCCGTCATTCTATCCGGATAAAATATTGTGTGAGAACACTTGCTAAAAGGAGAATATGGAAAAATTGCACTCCGCTGTTTGGATCAATCCTCGGTTTTTATTCATATGAGCGAGAATTCCGAAGCTTGATAGATTGTTATTCAGTCATGCAAGCAGGAGACCTGCCGAATCCAAACTTGTTTTAAAGCTTAAACTTTATACAGTAGAGAAAGGTGGGAAGACTTGACTCTTTGGAAGACTTAATTCTCCGCTATTTAACCGAGAGCAATATTGCCGTGAATTGCATATCTGTCCCATCTTTGCTGATTTCCTATTCATATGGGACAAACATGCGATTCACGGCAGTATAAAAGTATTGTTAGAGCGTAATTTTATTAAAGATCCTCTAGACGAATGATCGTTATGTGGCGAGCAATTTTTCTGATTGACAACCTTTTTTACTCGATTATTCACTGTGTTTTGTCCCTCCTAAAAATGTTTTTAAGTCATTCATTCATTTATTTAGTTAACATCTAAACAGATAACACTGAATCAACAATTTGACGCCACAATATGATGCACGGTTCGAGGCCGCATCTCTCCAACCTCGGATACGCCCCACGCTCGCCAAGTCGTTTTTGCACCTGGTCTGCCCATCTCGCTCGCTGCGCTCCACGCCGTCTCGTACCTGCCGGATCAGGAAGCGAACACCATCTTTGCAGGGTTGCTGTCCGGCATTCTTGCAACATGTCATGCTCCATCGTACCCTTCCGGCTTTAGCTACCTTCTGGATACTGGGTTCGCCGTAGAGTTGGACGAGCTCGCATGGTTCATTCTTCGCCGCCACACACCGTCTTCTTGCATACCGCCAAAGATGGTCCTAAGCACCGTCTCTCAGAATACTCCAGTGCTTGCAGAGTCCTCCTCGAGCATTGTCCATGTTTCATGTCCGTGAGAGGACAACCGGTCTCATGCAAGCGTCTTATACATGCGCAACCACATTTGGTGCGGTGGCGAATCTTTTTCGACCGCAGTTTGCTTCTGTAGCCCGTAGTAGGCCCGACTCACAGATGATGCGCCTTCGTATTTCACGACTAACGTTTGTTGTCAGCCGTTAGCAAGGATCCGAGGTAGACGAATTCCTCGACCACCTCAGAAGGTATCCCCGTCTATCGTAACACTGCCTGCTTCCCAGGCGGGCCCTGTCGCGCACAGTTCCTTAACAAACATGTACTTTGTCTTTGATGCATTCACCACCAGTCCAACTATTGTTGCTTCACGTTTCAGGCGGGTGTACAGTTCTGCCACCTTTGCAAATGTTCGGCCGAACAATGTCCATGTCATCTCGCGAAGCAAATAAATTGACTGGATCTGTTGAAAATGGTACCCCGGCTGTTACACCCGGCACTCCGCATGACACCTTCAGGTTGAACAACAGGCACGAAAGTCCATCACCTTGTCTTTAGTCCCCGGCGATTCGAACGAACTGGAGCAAGTGTTCGCCTGAAATCTTCACACAGCTTTGCACACCATCCACCGTTGGCTTTGATCAGTCTGGTAAGCTTCCCAGGGGAGCTGTTCTCGTCCATAATTCTTCCATAGCTCACGCGAGGTCCCTGCATACTGTCGTATGCCTGCCTTGAAATCAATGAACAGATGGTGCGTTGGGACCTGGTATTCACGGTATTTTTGAAGGATTTTCCGGACAGTAAAGAACTGGTCCGTTGTCGAGCGGCCGTCAACGAAGGCCGGAAGATAACTTCCCACGAAATCATTCACTAATGGTGACAGATGACGGAAGATGATCTGGGATATCACTTTGTAGGCGGCATTAAGGATGGTGATCGCTCGAAAGTTCTCACACTCCAGTTTGTTTTTAAGTAGCCAACCAAAATTTGAACAACTTCTCCTAATAATGACAAAATGCTATCATTTTTTCACAGCACGAAGCCGTAAATATGCTAAATGATAATTGGATTTTGATTCGTTGCCACACTATGAGGAGACTTGATCCTTGAGACTTGAGAAGTTTGGCTTTTGACTGATATTTAGTGAAATTTCCGTAAGATTAAAATAAAGGGCAATACCATTTTTCTTAGTCACTGTGTAGATAAAAGTTATCGTGTACGATTTTCGTTTCTCTTCTGAGTTCGTTCTAAAGCAGACCCCAGACGACGGAAAAATGTTGACAAACTCTTGATTATTGAAGAAAAAGATTGATGGTGTGTGTGCCATGCCGGCCAATCAGTGAAAATATTGAAGTAAAGTTTGATAAGAAAAGTATTTTCAATATATCTCTCGTCTGGGGTCTGCTTAAGCGAAAAGAGTGGTGAGTTAGTTAAATGTTTTCCGCCACAAATTACGAAAAAAAGATGCTCATTCGACCAAAAAACGCTTGATTTCGTCTAATCGAACTTGCAACTGAAACTAAAAGTCACTATTTGGTCACTTTTTCTGCAACTGAAAGTCACTATTTGGTCTCTTTTTTCGTCAGCTTTGGTCACTTAAGTCACTATTTTGACCTGCATGGGTCGCTACCAGCCCTGCAATAGGAGCCTCCAACTCAGTGTTGGGAAATGTACATTAAAACACTTTGATTATGCGAATGTTTATCTTTTTTTCAGTCAAATTTCTTGCGCCAAACAAGCCAAAACAGTTTGCCAAAAAAAATGTACGCGACATCGTGACATTTATTTTTCCGATGAAGCAAACTGTTTGCTTGCTGCTACGTTAGAGTCGTGCCGGCGCGCGGTCAACATTTGCGTGAGATTTTTTGTTTCGGCTCGTGCGTAGCGCAAACCAAGATTTTTTTAAGTACAGGTTATCCGACTTGTTAATATCCCCAACTCAGCCATCTTGGATTTTTGTATGGAATTTATGCTCGTTTGTTTACGTTTTGCACTGAACATGTATGTTTCCCCCCCGCGCTGGTTATTCCCATCTACTGACGAAGTCGGATAACCTGTACATAAAAAAAATCTTGGCGCAAACAGCACAGAATCGAGTTCAATTACCCGTGGCGCAAAGCCTAGAAGGAGTGCTATCCGTAGGTACTGATTTATTCATTCTTGTCTCTAAATCAAGCAAGGAGTAATGAAATGAATTTCTCCCGCCTAAAACGGTTATACGTTGTGAAATTATTGTACGAAAACATTAATTGTGGGGAGAAAAAATGTAAAAAGCATGTGCTGACTGTCGTTTGCTTGGCGTGGCTGCTGCTGCGGCTGCTGTGGTTTTGTTTTTTTTTTTGCATAGAAGAATGAATGGTTAAAAGAAATGTCAACCATTCCCGTCCCTGTCGTTGAAGCGAAATCTCGCTCAACTTTTCAAAAGGTCGTAAGTAACATTTTTTCATGAATTAAGTTGAGTGCTGCAATCAGAAGCTTTCGTATTGTTCCGTTGATTGCAATATTCAAATTAATTCATGAACAAAATGTTACTTAGGTCCTTTTGAAAAGTTAAGCGAGAAATGTATGACGGCGTATGTGAGCAGTTAGTTGAGGAGAATAATGCAACATGGGCGAGATTACTGCAACACCTCACGAGGGCGAACGAGGCACGATATAAACGGGTGCGGATCAGACAAAACTCGATTTTTCGGAGGAAAAAGCGCGAGCAGGAAGATCGAGATCGTGAAGAACCTTACCGCTATAATAACGCACGAAAATTCTATGAGAAGTTAAACAGCCAGATATGTGTAAGAACATAAACGGGAGCCTTCTTACAAAGGTGGCGGCAGCACTACGAAGAGCACCTGAATGGCGATGTGGCAATCAACGCACATAAGGGTATTTTGCCAATCTAGCTGGAATAAAGTTGATTTTAAAAAAATGGATTGTTTTTCCTCGTGTAAAAATATGTTAAAAATAGCTGAATAGTGTGGGACCTGTTATCTGTATAAATTTCTCTATTTGCAATGACTGCTACGTTCTTTGAAACTTTGCAGTTTTTAACTAACATTTTTTTATTTTTGCGGCTTCCTTTTTCATAGCACGTAATTAATTATTTCGGTGTTCATCCTGTATAACCTTAATTTACATTATTACCACGAATGACGATTATAGTGGTAATATAGTAGTCCGTACATATTTAATTCTTAGAAAAAATCGATTGTTTTGATATATATGGAGCAATCAATAGTTCTCACTTTTGAATAAAAAAAAAGATGAAAAATTCACAGTTTCATTGGATATATATTTCAGTACAAAGCCGCTAGATATACATCCATATTTTGTAATCCCGAAATAAAATCTTGCGCAAATTTGCTTTAAAATGACTTCAGCAAGAATCGACTTTTCACGGTTTTTATTGGGGTTTCAATCTTTTTAAAAAATCGCACTAAGGAAACTTATATGGAAATTCGCGTAAAAAATGCGAAAGTCGCTTAAAAAGCGACCTTAGTGTAAACAAAATGATTTCTTTGTAGCAAGTTGTTACCACGGAGAACAGCAAAACTCAAAACTAACTCATTCATTATTTTTTTCAATCTTAAACGCTTTCTCACTTATCACTCATTCACTCACTTATTCACTTATTCATTTGCTCGCTCACCCAATCAGTCATTCACGGCTTCACATGTTTACTTCCTCACCAATTGATTAACTAGACCTTCTACCAACTCACTAAATCCCTCGTTCCCCTTGTTCATTCAATTTTTCTCACTCTCAAGCTCTCCTCATCATCTGATTAACTCTTCACTCATTTACTTATTCACTGACTTAATTACTAACTCACTTACTCATTCACTCACTTACTCTT